>NC_066851.1:21258090-21286154 GCF_001640805.2 Lates calcarifer | reverse complement strand
ATGCATAAAGCCTCAGTCATGCTATTGAACCTTCTTAGGAAGGAAGTGGTTTCAGATTGATTCTCTCAATTCCTGTGTACCTCTGTACCAAAAACCACCTGTGAATCTGTACATTCACAGGTGTTTAGTTTAGGTTGCTAAACTAATATATGGTAAAGTACATATAACACATCAAATAACACAATGTAAATAAGTAACAATAAACAACAACACTAATAATTTACCAGTCGTTATCCATACATAAGAAAACAAACAAACTGCAGCTGACTGTCCTTATCCCAAATAAGTCTGATCGGCGCCAGGATTCTGTCCTGAGGGTTTCCATTTTGAAGAAAGATGATCCCTTTAACAACATGTTACAGCTCAGTGCAGAGTCCAGAGGTGGCCTCCAAATACTCAGAAATAACTGATTGTTCCCTTTAAGTACAGAGCTCCGAAGTGCTTTCATGTGGTTAAAGATTTCTTTGTACCGGTGACGGCGGGAGGAGTTTCTCCTAATCTTTCTTAACTAAATGTATCTTCATGCCAAAACCAATCAGTTATCCATGAGGGAGGTGACAAAGGTTTAGAGGTTAGAGGCAGAATAAAGAGCTGAGGAGCTTTTTGGTTTTTTGTTTTGGTTGGTTTTGTTTTACCTCCTTGGTTTGCCTTCATTTTACTTTCTTCAAATTGCTTTTTGTATACATGTATATATGTGCATGTGTAAGTAGGCGTACTAAAAATGGACATAAATAAGATAATGAAATAGATAGATAAAGAAATGAGATAACTTCTATATGTTCAAAGTGGACTGTAATTATTCCATATCATATAAAGTCTTTAGAAAATCGAGCTGTACATTGTCAGCTGATTCTGCAGTACGTGTAGAGGGATCAGATCTGGCTCTGCTAAAGAAAGCACTCTGGGTAATTTAACACGGAAGTTTTTCTTGACAAATTACAGACATGGACGATTTGCACAGGAATAAAATCACTGAGGGCAATTATCACAAATGACTGCATTTCCCGGTGCGATAGCAGTTCTGTGAAAAGACAGAGCGCTGAGAGTTAGCTTACAGTACACAGGGTGTGACAGCACAGTCATTTCCCTCCGACGTCCAGCGAACGGGAATCCTGACAGTCCTGCATGGGAAACAAACACAAAAGACGTGATTGCAATACCACAGATTCTTGAGGTGAGTATTTCAGCTGTGCAGGACTCAGTTGTATTAATGTTTCTTCTCATAATGTTGATTTTAACTAATTTCTACTTGAGCCTGCTTCTAGAAACATTTACATTAGATAGATTCCTGAAATTAGGCCAAATACTGAGTAATTCCTCGGCTTAATGAACCTTAATCTACAAACCAAACTGTTCTTGTTTGTGTGTTTGGTGTTGAGGTTATTAAACCTGTCCACACTGGTCAGAAGAGGAAAAACGTGTACCAAAAGAAACCAGATCCTATAATAAGGTCAATATGACCTGAGAGTTTGGTCCAGTCTGAAGGAACACATGTGGACAGAAAGAAGAGACAAGTCTTTGCAGGGTATTCAGAGAAAACAAAAACCCTCAGAAATCTGCAGAAAGTTTGTGTTGCTTCCTCAAACACTCAAGAGAAATCTGCCAAGAACAGTTTAACATGTTAAAAACTCTCCTTAGTTTATTCTGGACGAGATGAGAAGGTTGATATCAGTCTCATGTGTGTTCAGAGTCAAGATTGTGTTTAGCCTAGCTTAGCATAAAGACTGGAAGCAGGTTCAACGTGTTAGTGCAGCGACCACAGTCATTTACTGAGGGTGTTTTATGTAACTTGGCATAAATGGTACTGAGGTACTTTCCTCTTTGAGTGAAAGGTTTCAGTCAGTCAGAAACAAACAGAAAGTTACGTCGACAGTTCCATTTTGTGCAGACGGACAGGACCAGGACGTCCAACTTTGAAAAGGTGAGCTGCTCCTCGTGACCATGATGATTCAGCACTGACACGTCAGCCTGCATCCAGACAAACACAGTCCAGTGTGAAAACAGGTTTATCTTTAGACTGAGAGCTTAATAACATAATGGCTGCACAGCAGAAAACTGTGTGTTCATATGATACTGCACACACACAGTCTGAGTGAGGAGGAGTGTGTTTTCATAGACACTCTGTTCTGCTCTGTTTCTGACTGTGATGTAGGAAATCTAACAGAATGTAAAAAACGGACGTTATACCCAGAGTGATTATCATCATGACTGAACGCAGTGGATCAGGACTAATAAAGTCCCAAACATCCCATCATTCATGTCTGTAACTTGGGACTCCAAAACTATGATGCAACTCTGGAGCAGATTGAAGCAATAAAATCATTTTGGCCAAAAACCTTGGTTGCCTTCAGTAGTTTCTCATTTGCTTTCATCCTTAAAAATGTATTTAATCCACAGCCAGCTGAAGAATGTCAGCGAGAAACATGATGTAGAGGCTGGATATCCTCTGAAGCTATTTTAATCATGGCATAAAATGTAAATGGGACTAACCCGAGGTTGTTTGAAACCACAGAAAGCCATACAGGGCGGCAGGAACGCCGTCTCAGGTCAGGAGGACTGTATCTGAGGTCGGTGGTTTGGCCCTGACATGGCTGAGGCCTCCGAACCTCAAACTGATTTACAGCCTTTCATGGAAAACACATTCTGTGTTTAAATGCTCAGCTGAGACGTTAATGAGACTTCTGCTGGGAGTTCTTATCTCCTGCAGGGTTTAGTTTATAGTTTACAGATCCGTGTTTCCACTGAGTCACAGTCACTCTGGACTGTTAGAACTGAAAACTCCGCTCCCCAAACCATTCGTTGATCACTAAACATGTTCAGCTAACAAGTTACCAAACATCTCAGCTCCAGAGAAGACTGTAATAATCAATAATCATTTGTTCCTATCCCCGGGTACGAGCCATAGGCAGGTGTTACTGAAGCCTTGAACACTACAGGAAAGGTTTTTTCATTTCTTCAGAACAAGTCAACTGCTCTGTGAGACAGAAACCAGCATGCTAAGTGCTAAATAGATGACATACAGTAAAGTACAGTGAGTCCAGAGATCTGTGTGTGTCCGACTGTGGTGGTGATCTGGACTCAGTCTGAGCTGCAGTTTGATTAACTGCCGCCATTTGTTTCCCATCAGGAACGCCCTCGCCATCATCGTCTGCATCACCTCTGAAAACACATTATTATCAGCTCATGTTCGTGCAGAGGCAGTGACCTCACTCACTGTCTGTCATCTCTCAGCTTTCATCCGATTTTTCATCCCGCTCCGTTTCACTGCTCTTTGCTTTTCATGCGTCTCCATGATGACGACGTGCGGTAAATCAAGGAGCTGTTTCAGACCTGATGCTGTTCATTCATGTCTCTGACTGTTAGAGTGAAGCTTCTTCTTACTGGACCAAGTAGTTTCATGTGTCCAACACGCTGCTGTGCCCTGAATGTGTCTGTGTGGGAGGTACCAATCATTTAACATTAGCATTAAAGTGGCTGAATGCAAGTTTTCTCTGCAACTGAGCTTCAGCCATTGCATGCAAATGAAGTATATTTCAAAATCATATGAGCATTTGTTTTATTTATTCTTTTGGTGCATTCAAGGACACTGTGAAACCCAGGAAGTTCAGTCACTTTGTTTGGAATCAGACCTGCAGCTTTGCACTGAAGTACGACCTGTTGAACCTCCCCTCAGTCAGGACCACAGTGGACAACACTCTGTGTATCCTCATAACAAGTGATAGAAAAGAAGGTTTTTACAGACACAGCTTCAGAAACAGGAGGGAGGAATAAAACAAACCTTTATAAATGAATAAAATATTTACACAACAAAACCAACAGACTTCAGTAGCCTAAGTCCTGTAATAATGTCTCTTTAAATGTCTTCCCTCCGCTGACCCTCACAGTCCAGACCTTCAGCCTGCTTCAGTCCTCACTTATACAAAGTATTGTTGTCTGTTCGCTCTGCTGATACAAAGTGCTGCAGCACATCCTCCTCATTTCCTGGAAGTTGCAGAAATCTGTCGCCAGCTTACGTCAATCTCCAACAAAGTAGCAGTCAGACTCTCTGAGGCGGTGGCACAGGTTTGTTTGTGGAAGAAGTTGCGGTGAGAGAATGTACGAAACGGAGACAGACGATGTTCCTCTGCAGAGATACTGTGTTACTGCAGGTTTAACCCTGAACACACGGAGCACGTTTCATTTACAGCAACACTACTTTATTTTACACACTGTGCTATTATATTTTAGAGAAGCTGAGAGAAACCTGTCATGCACATTCAGTTTGTCTGTAGATTATAAAACTGACTTTTAATGAAAAAGACACAAAATGCAAAAGACTGAATCATAATTTACTTCTTACATTTCTCTGTTGTATTTATGTGCATGAGTGTTTGTGCTGGAAAAACGAGACAGTGCTTGTGGAGGGTGGACACGTTCAAAGCTGTGAAACATGATTAATGCAATAAATGAATTTTTATCCTGCAGTGTCCAATTCAGGTCATGAAGCATTACTGTGTTCCTGCAGAAATTCTCTGAAAATAATCTGATTAATGAAAGGAAAAGAGCAGGTGAGGCGGACGTCCTGACCAGCAAACAAAACAAAACCAGTCCAGCAGACAGCGGGACCCAACGATTACATGAAATTATACCCAATTCAGGCCTTTCAACAGTGGTAATTACTCTACTGAAACCTCTGAAGTCAAAAAGTGGAAAAGTTGTTTTGAGTCCCAGAGGACGTTTTCATGAACTCACGTCTCCTTCAGGTCCGAGAAGTTCTGCAGCTCTGTGCTTCTCCAGCTGTCAGGGTGGAGCTGAATCTGTTTGTGCAGTAAACAAACCAGAATTAAAAATGACTTCACTTTAATAACTCAACACTCGAGTGTTTTTGATGCTGATGTCCACAGTGTGAGTGGCTGATGTTAAACCAGCTTTCCATTCACTGTAAGTCTGTCAGCGTCTGTAGGAAGTCATTCTCATTCCAACATGAAACTTTGCAGAATCACCAGACTTTTCTGTTAGAACAACATCCTCCTCCTCCTCCTCTGATGCAGAGCCGACAGGGAAACTTTCCACTGCTGAGGCATCATGAGGGATAATAACGTCCTAATTGGCTAATTACCAGGACGACTACCTCGCTGCTGAGAGGTTGTGCACGTTAGATTAGTCACCATCATTAAAATGAAACAAGCAGCAAGACAAATATACCCACAGCGAGCGGCGTGCGTCCCCGCCCACAGATGGTGGAGGTTAAGGATGGTGTTAGTCATCAGCAGGGTCGGCGTGGTTCAGTCTGATTCACAACAGCTCACAGACAGGACAGAAATCAGCCGCCGCCACCTCTCACCTGCTGGAGGCGGGGCTTAACGAGGACAAATGACATTTTAACAGCAGAATGAATTCACTGTGGATGCTCTTTTTTGACCTCTGACCTTTGCTCCATAGCAACTTTCATACAGTAACTGCAGCTCAGTCAGAGAGACGTATTAACAGAGGCAACAAAGAGAAGTGATAAAACAACACAGATATAAAGAACAATTAAAGAAATCAAAAATACAATAAATAAAAAAACAGAGGGCGATTGTCTGAGTTACACAAATTCATACGTCCCGTTTGCTGAAATTATCTTTTTTAGAGAAAGGAATCACAAATCTACAAAGTATTACTTTCTCTGTGCAAAATATGAAAGAGTTAAACCTGATTTGATCTGGTTTTTATTGTCTTTTTGAGACTCATTGTGAATGAATGATCCTGTTCACACAGTTTATCCTGGTGCTGTTACAGGTACATTAGAATTCTGATATGTTGAGGCTGCTGGTTGTTCCTGATCTCGTCTCAGGTCCTTTCGTCCTCTAACTCACAGGTTACAGGACTGGACGGGCTGGTTCCTGTCCAGTCGTCCATGTTTCCTCTGCTGCGGCCCCGAGGGATTCCCACTGTCATATTTACTGCCTCTACTCCTGCTGTGAATTGAAAACTCATCTCCCCGCCTCCGCGCGCTCCTTAAATCATCTCCCCATCCAGTACTTTCCTCTCCCATCTGTACCTGACCTTGTTCTCCCACAGTGAAACATCAGATATGTGTAATGCATATCTATGGATGTGTATACATGGACAGACTCACTGCTGTTGACTGAACGTAAATCAGCTGCAGAAATATCACGTCTGAAAACACGACTGTCAGTCTTTATGTGCAGGTGAATGCAGAGGAATCTGTGCTGTCAAGGTCTGAGGTGCAAACACACACACACACACACACACACACACACACACGCTCACTATCAGTGACAGTGATATCCTCCGGCCCTGTTCTGTCCTCCACAGTGACACTCAAGACTCAACAGGGCTGATAACTCACAGCCTGACCCTGGCCTCGAATATGTTTGTTTTTAATGAGTGTATTTGTTAAATCTAACAAACAGTGTTTAAAATGATGAAATGTCACAGTAGAACAAAGACTGATCAGTCGTGTTGTTTTATGGATTCATTTCCATAAGGAGTTTGATGAACTTGATTTTTTTTACTTCCTATGACTCTGCTGATGGATGTGCACAGACATTTACAGTTTAATGTTGCTCTTCCATTTAATTCTGCAGCTCTGTTTTATTCATGACACTATTTAAAATGTGTAATTACTGAAAAACCTTTTAACCTCTGGATCGTTTAGCCAATGTAAAACACTGTAAATGTAATCCCACTGTATGAAAACAGTGAGTTTCAGTTCACTGTTGATGTGTTCACTGCTCTGCTCTCACAGCATCACCTTCAGCTGCTAAAGAGCTGATGGAGGAGACCAAACACAGAGCTAAAAGAGAGCGCTGTGAGGCCAAACTCCTGCTGTATCATTCAAGCTCACGAGGAAGTAAATGACATCCTGTCACTGGTTTCATGCAGACGTGGACAGAAACACTGAGTGTAAACACAAACTTCCACAGAGCAGCTTTAATCATAACATGTATGCATTTATTTATTCTAAAGCTTTTATTTTGAAAAGCACTTCCAGCATCCTGATAAAAAAAACAAGAAAAACAAGGAGGAGAAAGAACCAGGTGAAGGACGATCAGAACGAGTGAATGATGGAGAGACAGTGAAGGATAAAGAGAGAGAGAGAGGGAGGGAGAGGGAGAGAGAGAGAGAGAGAGAGGGAGAGAGAGAGGGAGAGAGAGAGGGAGAGAGGTTGAGAACATGTGATATGCTGATGGATTAAAAACTGAAGGTCAGAGAGAAATGTAACCTTCAGCCAGAGTCTCCTTGGGAACAGAGCCGAGACGGAGACACAGAGTCAAACAAACTGCTGACAGACAGACAGACAGACAGACAGACAGACTGCAGATCATCAACAACACACAGTTTATCAAATGTCACATTCGTTCCATCTGATTCCAAGATAAAACTAAGCAAAATGAAGAAGGTTCAGCAGATGAGTTTCACAGATGAGGCTGAGGCCAGTGTTACACTCACTGTATTCATCAGGCTCTGTCTGCGTACCCGTCAGGAGGACCTCCTCAGACCCAGAGATCAGACTGAGGCTGGTGAGGGTGGTTACCTGCAGACCTTTGTCTCCTTCAGACAGGTGGGGTTTCCCTCCAGCGCCACCTTCAGAGCACAGTGTGAACACCACAGATATGAAGGTCTGATGTGCAGAGAATCAGAGGGCTGTGAAACAGACTGTGTTCATTCATCTCATTCATCATCCGGCTGCTGAAAGGCCAGCCAACGCATTCCTGCACACACACACACACACACACACACACACACACACACACACACACGTTGGCACTTTGATTTGGAAAACACAATTTGTCATAAATCAAAAGACGACGGAGACAAAAACATTTTCTCTCTTGTTTCAATTTGCTGCGAGTCAGAAACAGGTGTCCACACACACACACACACACACACACACACACACACACACACACACACTGTGTTGTGTGTCCTCTGTTTAATTTCCTGGCCTGCTATCATTTTACTCTGCAGAGTCGTCAAAATAGGATTAAAAGGTTTAATAAAGGATGATTCCCACCATGAGGAAATGACTCCACAGGGCGACACACACACACACACACACACACACACACACACACACACACACACACACACACATGCACGCACGCACACACACACATGCATACATATACAGTGTAACACCTCAGGAGTCTCTCTCAGTTTCCACTGGATTAATAAACACCTGATGGCTTATATAACCTCACTGCTTCACTTCCAACACACACACACACACACACACACATTACCTCACCCGACATATGACCACATGTCTGCCATGTCGTCCCTCGCAGGTTTCTGGACGACTGTTTCTCCAGCTCTCAGAGTCAGAGCCATATTTGAACGACGGGAGTGAAGCTGGAGTGGAACGTGATTGGCTGAGGCACCTGTCAGTCATGGCACACACACCTCCACCTGCACCAGTTGAAAATGACTGGAAACATTTGGGATAATGAAAGAACACAACTCCACAACATATAGAACAGAAATCTACATGTTTGTAGTAAAAATAGTCAAAATCAGTATGATCATAAAAATATACTGAAGTATGAAATACAATACAATGATCCCTGTGACTGAGATAAAATGATATTGACAGGATTAGAGCTTTTAACTAGTACGAGTAGTGAAATTAGAACCAGTAGAGACAGCAGTAGTTATATTAGTGACGGTGCTGTTAGCTCAGGCTGTAGCAGGGATAAAACAGCAGCACAGGAGTTCCACCTTAACAGGCTCTGATGAAGGTTAATTATTCAAATTCAGTGAAAAAAAGTTTCCTCGAAAACCTTCTTCTCCTTGACGTCCACATCCTGCTGTCATTATACTGAACACTGTGAATGAACAGGAAGACCTTAAAGCTTCAGTGTGTGTGTGTGTGTGACCATAGGATGTGATAATGGAGGCATTTCAAACCACTGACGCACAACACTGTGTGCATGTGTGTGTGGGCATAATTAACTGTGTGTTTCCGTTGATCAAGACAAAAGAAAGTATGAGGGAAAATTCTTCAGGTCGATATATTAAAGCGTTAGATGGTGATGACGCACAGCCGACATTGCTCCCACATCACCCTCTGATAATTAGGACTGCTCCCTGAGAGTGTTGTTCACTTAACAATGCACATATTATATATACGAAAAACACATTAACATCATCATCCCTCTCTGTTTCCTGTGACGTGTGTGTACATTGATTTCCAGCCTGTCACAGCGTGGGCTGAAATAAAGGTAGCTGATTGTATAAGATGGACATTCATGGGTCCAAATGAGTGTTTAATGATCTAAAATGTGTGTTTGGTGAAGGACTGAGGTTGGAGGTCAGTGGTCTATGTCCAAAGTGCACATTCACTGGTCTAAAGTGGAAGGTGCATGGTCTATAATCAGCATTTAATGGTTTGATTTAGGAATCTGATGGTTTCTAACGGGTCTTTGATGGTCTGCTGTGGATTTTAATGGTTCTTTGGTCTAAGGAGGATCTTAGAGTGCAATAAATGGTTTAACACAAATGTTTGATGATCTGAATTGGAGCTGCAGTGGGAATTAAATGGTCCACATTGGATGGCCTAAACTGGGTTTTAATGGTCTAAACTTGGAGTTCTTTGGTCCAAGATCATTTAGTGATCGAAGGTTGGTGCCTTGGCTTTAGATGATGATCTATTACGGGCATTTGATGGTCTAAGATGGTTTTAATGAGGTTTTGATGTTTTAGGCTACAGTTGGTTTAAGTTTGGCATTTGCTGGTATAAGTTGGGCATCCGATGTTCTGAACTCAGTTTGTTTGTTATTTCATTGTCTAATGTTGGTATTTGATTGTGTTCACTTCAAACAGAAATTCAAATGGGCTAAATTGGCCAATGAGAATGTAAGGTTGTTTTCTGGGGATTCAGCCTTTGATGGTTGAGGTTAAGGTCATTTAGAGCAAGTGTTCAAGAGATTAATGGACGAGGAGAGGCCTTTGTTAGTCTAAGATGAACACTGGATGGTCTAAACCTGGGTTCTGATGGTCTCCACTGGAGATTCCTTGGTCTCAGACATGTGTGTGATGGTCTAAGATTTGTATGTGATGATCTAAAGTTGATCTGTGATTGGGGCTTTTGTCTAATCTGGTATTTTACTGGTATAAAACGGTCATTGTCTAAAGTGGGCTTTGATTGGAACGTGCTGTACGGCAGCTCAGTAACCCCTCTGTGGCCTGAATGTGAGTGTGTTATAAGAGAACGATGGATCACTGTGTTCCCTCTGTCCTCACTGAAGCTGTCGCCTCTGGACCAATCAGAGCTCTCCACTCTCTGTAACATGGTAGTGGAGAGGTGTTGATGAGTCACAGCGCGTATGATCAGGACAACTGAAGATGATGATGATGATGATGATGATTGTTTCATTATATCAAAGGGAGAGAAATTGCGAGGGAGAGTTATTACCGCGGTGATGAGACAGGAAGTCAGGCAGTGTCGGCTTGATTGACAGAATCCTGAGATGGATGAGTGTGTGTGTGTGTGTGTGTGTGTGTGTGTGTGTGTGTGTGTGTGTGTTTTCTTGAATAGTGACGTCAAGCAAGCTTCATTTAATGAGCTTCTATAGCACTGGGTCTCCTTGTGTCAGAGAGTTCATCATGTCCAATCATCTCCCTCTGTCTTTCTCTCTCTCTCATTCATCATCCTTTCATTCTTTTTTTATCTATCTACTGACTGAACTCATTCTCCTCTTGTTCTCTGAAGTCTTTCATTTCTTTCTTTTCATTTCCTGTGTCCGCTGCTCCTCTCTCTCTCTCTCTCTGAGGCTGGGTTTTAGGATTTCTATTCTCCACTTTGCTCTTGAGTCTTTTATTATTTATTATCAGTCTTCATTTATCACACTGTCATTTACAGTTCTTATCATTCCCATTCTTGTTGAGGACAGAGGATGTGAGGAGGGAAACACATAGATTGAATGAATGATTGAAAATAATAATGTGCTTTCTTTTTTTTCAGAAACAAGGTCTTCTCAGGACTAATCTGGATCTTTACCAGTTTATCAGTTTGAGCTTTTCTTTTCTAAATAATGGTTCCTATTCACAATGGGAAAAGAACTATTCTCACTAAGACGTCATAATTCAGCCTGAAATGTGCAGTTTAACTGAACTAATTCACTCATTCATCCCAACTGATACTTTCCTCAGGAAGACAGCTGATTGTATATTAACAAAACTGACTAATCATCAACCCCACCTCCCAAACATCCAGCAACTTTTAGGCTCCAAACTGTGCTTAGGTCAAAGGTCACAGTAACAAACTCCTGATAGTATTACAGTTACCTGGAGTATAAAAGATCAGGTTTGGTCTGCTGGTTACATTTCTGTTTGGTTCTCTGTAATTCAGTTTAAAACTCATTTTCAGTGCAACACACACACACACACACACACACACTCTGTAGGGCTTTCCCTCCGCTGCAGGACAGCCGGGGTTCAGTCTTCAAGCCAAAAAAAATTGTAAATTTCACCTGAATTTCCTACAAAGACACACAGAAAACCTTGACCCCACAAACCTCGAGAGCCTTATATAAGGATTAGCAGGCTGAAGCCAGTGTGTGTGTGTGTGTGTGTGTGTGTGTGTGAGCTTTGGGCAGATGTTTTATGGCTCTGCATGCTGACATTTAAAAGGAGAAAGACACTGACAAACGTCTCTGCAGGACCAACGGATGAGGAACGAGGGAGGAAGGAGAGGAGGAGGAGGGAAACGTTCTCACCGTAAATCAGAACTGGAGACGACTCAACAACGAAAATGTTCATCCTCAGCAAAAATTCAGATTAACAGAAAAACTGAAAAGAACCCGAAGAGATAAGGTAGAATTCATTCCCAGAAAAGCTGTGATGGTGGGCACTAAAGAGATGACACCATTCCTCTGATGTGTTCTCTCATTTCTCTTCAGAAGACTGAACAATAAACAAACTGAGCCTCAGACGTCCAGAGTTCACATCAGAAGAAGCAGAGGGAGACGATGTGGGTCCTCATATTAGTCCATCATCTGCATAACTCACTTCCCATCATTACATCTCCAACACTCTCTGTTCAAATTGAAAACGGCTCACCTGGGTTTCTGTGGCGACACACACACACTGAGCTCCAGCTGAAGCAACATGTTAACCCGGCTGGACGTCTTCAACCCTGCGACCTCCGTCATAAATCAGAAAACTACACCTCGTCTTTCTATTATTGGCTGACGCACCAACACACAATATTTATGACAAACCCTAAAATAACCATTAAAAAGATGACAGAAACTAAACTTTGAATAAATTTAAATGACTTTGGTCCTGAAGTCTGTGTGTGTGTGTGTGTGTGTGTGTGTGTGTTTGGAGCAGGTGAGTGTGTCTCTGACAGTATAATGACACTTCCTGTTTCCTGCCTGTTAACACATCACCTCAGACTGCAGTGATGACTTAAGCAGACACACACACACACACACACACACAGGAAATCCAGTATTGATTGAGCCCAGCTCACTGACGAACAGGTTCAGCTGCAATCATCTCAGTTTTCTTCCATTCTTTTCTGATTTTACAGAGAATCATTTGTCTTTTCGTTTGGGTTTGAGTCTGGACAGTAAGTTGGATGCTGTTCAGGTCCAAACTTGTTGAGGCACTGCACTGGACAGGTAGAACTGCTTAGTCGAGGTGAGGAAAGTGTCCGGTTTGAGAACTTTAGAGTTGCGTTGCTGCTCTTTGCAGATGATGTGGTTCTGTTCGCTTCATCAGACTGAGACCGTCAGCGTGCACTGGGGCGGTTTGCAGCTGAGAACAAAGCAGTCAGGATGAGACTCAGCACCTCCAACACTGACGACATGATTCTCTGCTAGAAAACAGTGGATTGTTCCCTCCGGGTGGGGTAAGAGTTAATGCCTCAAGTGAGGGAGTTTAAGTATGTTGGGGTCACGAGTGAGGGTAGGATGGAGCGGGAGACTGACAGGTGGATTGTAACAGCGTCAGCAGTAATGTGGATGTTGTGGTGAAGAGGGAACCAAGCCAGAAGGCGAAGCTTTTGATTTACCAGCTGTCAACGTTCCAACTCTCACCTAAGAAAAGAGCGAGATCGCAGATACAAGCATCCGAAATGAGTTTCCTCTTCAGGGTGCCTGGGCTCAGCCTTAAAGATAAGCTGAGGAGCTTGGAGTAGAGCTGCTGCTGCTGAAAGGAGGTGGTTGAGGCATCTGATCAGGATCCTCCTGCACACCTTCCTAAAACTGGGAGGAGACCACAGTTGGATCCAGAACTCTCTGGAGGGATTACAATCCCATCTGTCCTGGATCCTCCAGGAGGAACTGGAGAGGAACGCCTGCCTGCTGCCACCACGACCTGACCCCGGATAAACAGAACAAAATGGATGGATGGATGGATGGATGGATGGATGGATGGATGGTAGAACAACAACATTTCAAACAGCATTTTAATGAAACTTCACATCTGATATTTTCTCTGTCAAATTCTCAGTTAATGTCTCTGATATCCACACAACAGCTGTTTGCTTTTGTTTTTCCTGCCAAAATCATTTTCAAGTGGAATTAAGAAATAAAGTGGAAAAAAACCTTCTTTTTTTCAGTCGGAAAAAGAGGAAAGATAACAGTGAAATACTCCCCTGACCCCGATGGCCACTGCATTGTGAGTGAACTCTGCAGGCGTGAAAAACATCTGTCGTCAAAGAGTCAACTGTTGTCTTTTAAAGTTTGGTTTTGATGGTTTTGGACACGCACACACACAAACACGGCGGAGGAGCACGGCGTTCTCAGGCAGGAGATGTCAGATACAATCAGTCTGATTGGCCACAACCAAACACTGGGTTTCCCCATGAGGCCGTGTGGCCGGCGGCGGTCCCAGACAGACAGGAAGTGCTGAGAGAAAGAGAGAGAAGGAGATTAGAAGGGAAGGCAGGTAGAGGAGAGACTCAGGCCTCTAAACTTTATCACCTCATCAACACTGACAGCTGTGTTTGTCTTAGAGGCAGCACCTGCCGACGTTCATCTGACCGGCTCAGGTCTGAAGAAACACCTGAGACTCTTTTACGTAGAAGTCATGACGACAATCGCAGTGCCACCAGGCAAGAGAACAAAATCAGATGAGCACACCCCTCTCTGTATTTTCTGGCTTTCCATACATTTACATCCATTATACAGCATGTGAACAAATAAGGATTCAAGTCCAAACTAACTTAAAATAAAGCATTCAGATGTTTTACTTAAGTTAAAGTACAAGTCCAACACAGTAAAAATACTCCATTACACACTCTGAATCTTAGTGTTACAGGGAAAATGAATTGAAAACACCCTCCCTCTGCTTCTCTCTCTCCACATGAAACACCAGAATAAACACACTGAAAATCAAATGTTGTCTTTCCTGTCTCACTGCCCCCTCCCTCTGTTTCTCTGCTATAAATGTCAGATTATAAATGTAATAAATCATCTCTTCAGCTCCCACATGTCCAGGCTGGTCTGGGATCTGTTAACCTGCAGAGGAATGTACAGCACGAGAGGAATGTGACTGAAGAGTTTAACGTGCTGCAGACTGAGGCTGATGGTTGGGCTCTTATTTTGTTAAGTTAAATTTCACCAATCAGGTGCAGGAAATGTGTCCGGTCAGCTGAGTATCTTAGCTTAGCATAAAGGCTAAAAAAAGGACAATCAATTCAGATTATCAGTGTTTTTTACAGTGCTGATGACTAAGAAGGCAGGGGGAGAGAAATGGTATATTACCCATGATCCTCTTCTTGTTCTGGAGCAGGAAGTGCTCCACAGTTCAGCTTCACTCTGATCTCTCTGGGTCTGATTCCAGCAGTTTAAAAACATAGTTACTGCAGCCTGTATGTAGCCTGAGAGGCAGGACTGAGGGCAGAGGAAGTCTGTCGAGCACTCGCTGCTGCTCACGAAGCTCAGCACGGTAATAATGGACTCAGACCCCCCCACCCCCCCGGAGAGATTACACCCTCAGACAGGAGGATTCTTAATTAACGGAGGTAATTGAATCTATCTCGTGTCTCGTGTTTGTTACTTTCTCTGATGATACTTTTCATGTGATCTTCAATATTTTTAGGTGTTTTTGCAGAGACCACATGCTCTGTCTGGCCATCTGTGTGTGTGTGTGTGTGTGTGTGTGTGTGTGTGTGTGTATACAGTATACATGTGCATCAGATGGTCTGTCTAGACGTGTGTGATGGATCGGAGGGTCCGACAGAGACACTTGTGTGTCAGGTGAAGCATCGTCTATAGGTTCTCTCTCTCTGTTTGTCTCTATGTCTCTCTACCAAAGAAGCTCAGAGTGACCTGTCACACACACACACACACACACACCGTCAGACAGACTGTTGAAATGTCCATCTTTACCTCAAGTACAGCCCACACTGACACACACACACACTGATGTCGACCCGCCCACACATCACATCATCACGCACAAACACACAGACGGCCAGACAAACAGTATGACCTGGGAACACACACACACACACACACACACGTGTGAGCCATGAGTAATTGTCTGAATCACCCTGAGAAAGTCAGAAAGTAAGTGTACTTGTGTGTGTGTGTGTGTGTGTGTGTGTGTGTGTGTGTGTTGATGTTTGTCCAGTTAAACTGAATCAAAGTTAAAGTGGAAATGAAACTTGTGATTTAGTGATTTAGTGTTTCGTTAGTTTCTGCCTCGTTGATCAGTCGTAACATCGGAGCTAAAGAGACAGGGACTCAGTCTGTGTCACTGTGTGGTACTTTTACTTCAGGAAAGTATCTGATTACTTCTCCCACCACTGGAGGTCACACACAGATGTGCACACCTGTCTCACCTGCAGACCGTCCTCCCACAGAACAATCACCACAGAGCTTCTTACGACCCACAGCTCTGGTTTATTGTTGAACGTCGCCCGGTGGTTGTGTGAGGCAGCATCGGCCCTGTAACAGTGCGTTAAAGTCACGGCGCCCTCCAGTGGCTATGATCCTAACTAACCCTAAGTGTTTGACCTCTGACCTCAGACAGACACAGGTCACAGACTGATGCATCATAGTCTAACACCCCCCACCCCCTCCTCCAGACGACTGCTGTTAGTCAGGTTGTGTGTGTTGGGGTATTTCTGTGTCACACCCAGGCTGATGTCGACTGGCAGGAGTTTGTTCCTGGGGGGAATCCTGATGATGCAACACCACAACACACCACACACACACACACACACACACAGTCAGTGAGGTAAGGTGTGGGCGGCTGCTAAAATGAAGATGCCTTACAGCGTGGGTCGGCGGAGACGTGCTGCTGCCTGTGGGTTTATTACAGCAGGTAGAGACGGCCAGGTGTGTGTGAGTGTGTGTGTGTAACATGACAACAGCCACACCTGTGTTTTTATTTACCTGTCAACCAGGAAGTACAGCCTGCAGACAGCCTGCGGGGAGTTCATCTTTCTCTCTTAGACGTTAAAGTGACATTAATCACTTTATCGGACCACTAGGGGGCAGAGGAAGGTCGCAGGTTATAATCCAGTTATAATCCAGTCTGCGATTTACAGTTTAATCTGAGGAAGGGATCAGGTCCCAGTAAAATACTGGTTCCTGATTAAATGTGGGGACATGAAGAGCAGAAGAGGAACAGCAGCATTAGTGACGTCTGCTGTCAGTATGGGAACATTAACATGTCTTCACTCATCCGCACACAAACACTCTAAAAACACAAATATCAATAACATCATAAGATGATATGATAACAGAATATCTCAGATATATTAGTCTAGAATATCATGAGAAGAAATAATAATAATGTTAAAGTTAAAACAGTGAAGAGAAACAGTCCTGACTCTGGGGTGTTTGTAAAGTTTCTGTCTGCATGAGCTCATTTGGACCTCATACAAGAACACACACACACACACACACACACACAGGTTCATTCCTGGAAGGATGTGTGTTGTTGTCCTGGTGTGTTTACTGCTCTAACAGTAGCCTCTGACTTCAGACCACAGAGGGTTTGGCGAGCAGAGACTCTGACTAACACTGACTTTAACTGCTCACAGACAAACTGGAGTTAAAGGGACATTCTGTAACTTTCTTTCACTAATTCTTAGAATATATCAGCGTCTTTGTCAGCTGTCAGTATGTCTGCTGGACAGGTGTGTGTGCTCAGCACCGCCTCCACCCTGTGTTTGTCCTGCTGTAATTCACTGATGAGTGTTTGTGTGTGTTTACTGAGGGACGGTTAAAGCCGCAGACTCATTGTTCTGAGAAAACATGGCTCACGGCTCAGAGCTGTCGGCTGAGGTGGGAGCGCCGTGATTAAATGTCAAACACATTCCTGCCGCATGTTTTCAGATCAGAACAAGAGTGAATGTCTGTGTGTGGATGAAATGACGCAGCGAAGCCTGAACTTTATCGTCAGCTGAAAAGGTCACATGTCACTCTGCTCATTGACCTCCACCACCTAAACATGGCCGCCTGAATCTAACCCCGGGCCGTGGTCAAGAAGACAAAAAAATCTCCTTTCCTAACCACTTCTCCTCGACCTCGAACCTTGACCAAGAACTGACTGAATGAAAACAAGTTTCTTGGTGTGGTATTTAGTTGTGATAATAACTAGACATTGAATCAGTCCAGATCTGATGGAGAAGAAATCTGTACCTAAAGGTCTGGAGCTCAGCCAATCAGGAAGGAGCTCTGTCGCGTCTCCATGTTCGTGGATCTCCCGCCGTGCGTCGCTTTAAACGCTGCCACTGCAAGGAATCATGGGACATCATCCTCTCCTTTGGTAAAGGAAGCGCCAGTGTCTCCTCTGCTGAAGGAGACAAGAGAGGAAGCAGTGAAGGAGACGTGGATCAGGTCTGGACGTGGACGCCTCTCCTCTGACAGCTCCTCCTCCTCCACCTCGAACACCCTGACAACTGTCACCGTCTCCACTTTATCTCCTGCTCTTTGTCTGATTAGCGAGCATTAGCATGCTAACACACGAGGTAACCACTTGGCGTGTAAAGACCTGGTGAGAGACCATCTCAGCTGAACTTAAAGCGGCTGTGGCCTTTTGAAAATTTGAATTCAACAGTTTAATTTGTCTGAAACCCACGGAGCTGTGTCGTCATTCAGTTTGAAATAAAAACCAGCTGAAACAAACTGCTAAGAGTGTGTGTGTGTGTGTGTGTGTGTGAACATGAGTGGTAGAAGAAGAAGAACGCTCCCTCCTCTTCTTCTCTGGCTGGTTTGATGCAGAGAGCCTTTCCCTTCATGCATGTGTATATATGAATCTGTGTGTTTGTGTTCTATATGTGCCTTAATTATGTGTATGTTTTGGGGTGTGTACTGACGTTTGCATGCAATATTGTGCCCGTTGTGCCTGTGTGTGTGTGTGTGATCCACAGCAGAGCGTGCAGTCATTACCCACCGTGAGTCATCTATGGTTGAAGCTAAAAAACAATCCAGCGCAGGAATTTCCAGTTCAGCTCGGTTTGGTTGTTTCCCTCCCAGAATCTCTTTGTGTCCTCGTCTGGAAAGAAGAAAATAAAAAAAGAAAAGGAGGCTGAACACTGAGCCGGGCTTTTGTTTTTCTGTGGAACAAATCCAACCTGAAGTGAAGTGAAGTCACGGTTCAGCTCGTTTATCTCAGAAGAATCAACAGGTTATTAAAAATCTGTATTTTCTTACCTGCTCAAACAGAGGCAGACCTGTTGCCATGGTTACCAGGGGTCCTTGAGGAGGTTCCAGGCATGTAAGGAGGTTCCTGATGTATTTGAGGAGAGGAGGTTGTAAACACCACTGGAGAAGGCCCTGAGGTCCTTGAGGAGGTTTCATTGGCCGATGACGAGTCTTTGAGGAGGTTCCACGGGTCCTTGAAGTTCTAGGGATCCTTGATGAGCCTCCAGGTGTCTTTGAAAACGTTTGAGGGGTCCTTACGCAGGTTGTAGAGGTTCTCAAGGACCTGGATTTCAGGGGGCTGTAAACATCATTGAAGAGGTCCTTGAAGAGGTTGCAGATGTCCTTGACAAGTTTCCAGAGGACCTTGAAGAAGTTCTGGGGATCCTTGATGAGCTTCCAGAGGTCCCTGAAGAGGCTGTATGGGTTCTTCAGGAATGATCCTTGAAGAGGTTCAAGTGGCCTTCCAGGAGGTCTCAGAGGCTGTCGAGTGGGTTTCAGTGGTCCTCAGTGGGCTGTGGGGTTACCTGCATACACGTCAGCAGCGTCGCCATGGTTACCTGCAGGTGGACAGCCAATCAGAGACGAGTGTGCTGGCTGAGGTGTTGTGGGTCGGAGCAGCAGCAAAGACAGATGAGAGTTTAAACAGAGCTGACAGAGGCTCTCAAACACAACATGGCCGCCAGGTTCAACAGCACAAACATCTCTCCACTAATCAGCAGGTTTCAACACTCAGAGAGTGTGTGTGTGTGTGTGTGTGTGTGTTAATCCCTGGTATTAAGTGTGTCTAGACTGCAGTGTCTCTGAGGTCCTCACTCTGAAGGGTCTCCTCCCTCTCTCTTCCCACAGTCGAGTCTCTCACCGGACCACAAATATGACACCCTCCTCTCCTCCTCCTCTCCTCCTCCTCTCCTTTCCTCTGTCCTTCATCCTCTCCTTTTTTCCTCCCTCAAGCTTCGTTGTCCTCTCTCCTTTCCCTTCTTCGTTGTCCTCTCCTGTCCTCTTCTCTTTTCTCTCCCCCTCTCCACTCTTTCTTCCTTGTGTTTCCTTTCCTCCCCCATCATCTCTTCTCCTCCCTCTGCTCCTCTTCTATCCTCCTCTCTTCCTCTCTGTCCTTTCATCCTCTTCTCATCTCCTAACTCCTCTCCTCCACTTTCCCTGTCCTCTTCTCTCCCTCTCTCTGCTTTTTCCTCACCTTTCCTTCTCTCCCTCCTCCTTCTCTCCCACCCTATCCTCTCCCTTCACTTTCTATATTTCCTACTTCCTTATCTCCTGTCCTTTCCTTTCCTCTCCTCCTCTCTCCAATCATTTCATCTCCTCTACTTCTCCTAACACTCTCTCCCTTTCCTCCTTTCTTTCACTCCTCTCCTCTTGTTATTTCCTCCCCCTCTCCTCTCTTCCCTTTTCCTTCCTTTCCTCTCCTCTTTTCATCCCTTCATCCTCCTTAAATCTCAAATGTCTGCCTGTCCTTGAACGCACCGCCCATAAGATATAAAACTTCAGGTTGCTCCATCAGTGTGAATCAAAGTGGACACATCTGGTGAGAATCAGCCGGGTGATCCTCGAGGGTGTCAGCTGACCCAGCGCTGTGATGTCATCCAACCTGATGATGTCATCACACCGACCGCTGTTTTTATTTTTCTTCAGTTTTTTAGATCAGATTCAGACTCGTGTTGCGGGCGGGTGAGGCGAGGTGAAACGTCCTGTCTGACCCTTCAGCTCCACACACAAATATGCAGAGCGACTATAGCATGCAACACACACACACACACACACACACTCTGTGATGGTCTCTGCAGCTTTATTTTGTTGTTTCCTGGTGGGAAAGTTTCCAGCTGCAGAAAGTTTCCAGCTCTTGTTGTGTGGGGGGATTCCTGCAGAGGATGGAAACAGGAGGAGAGACGCTGCAGCTCGTTCACAGCCCTCGCTCTCCACACACACTTTTAACAATCAGGACCTTCTCTGCTTAAAGCTGCACACTGTAACTTCTCTGAGCAGCAGCGCCCCCTGCAGCCACCTGTGCTCATTAGCTCCCACTCACTGAACTGAAACACATTACCCATGATCCTCCTCTCCTGGAGCAGGAAGTGCTGTCTGTAACACTAACTCTTGATATCTGCCTCAGTTTCAGAGATGAACGCTGGTGTTTAACTGACGTACAGTTCAGCTTCACTCTGACCTCTCTGGCTCTGATTCTGGGGCTGTGATTGGTCAGGAGTCAGGTGACCTGGTGGTTAATCTGTGTGGGATTATGTGGACTGTGATGGATCATCTGAGCAGGAGCTGTGTTTAAAAAAACAAATAAAAACTGAACAGACACGAGACGCAGTCGTGACCTTTGACCTTCAAAGCAGTAAATAGTAATGGCTGCTGTTTGTCTCTGTGGGGCGGGACAGATGAGGGAGGGGTGGGGGGGGGGGTCGCTCTCCTCTGGGACTGACTATTATTATAAACAGAAGAAGAAGAAGAAGAGGGCGACTGCCAAAGTCCCTCTCTGTGATCTCCAATCCATCTTCAACTGAACACTAACAGATGGTTTCCACTTCACCGAGAGGAGAGCACACTGACACACTGATAGACAGATGGATGGATGGATGGAGAGAGAGAGAGAGAGAGAGAGAGAGGGAGAGATAGATAGATAGATAGATAGATAGATAGATAGATAGAACATAAGAAAAGGAAAGGAAAAAAGATGGAAAGAAGACGAGAGACAGGAGGAAAAATTATGACGAACTAAAGAGAAGAGAAGAATGATGAAAACAGAAACAGAGATGGAAAGAAAGACGGACAGAGAGAAGGAGCAGCAGAAGACTAATGAAGTGGACAGACGGAGAGCGGCAGTGAAAGTAAGAGATATGTAAACTACTCCAGTTGTATTTACACGACAGGTGCCCGGAGAGGACAAACAGAGCTTTGCTTTAATCCCTCACTTCACAAAGAGGACATGTGGACATCGTCAGCGTCCTGCAGCTCAGCAGCTCTCTACATCCACTCCAACAAAGCTTCCTCAGCCACGATGCCTCCTTCACTGATTGGTCACGCTCTGATCACCTGACCTGTTTCAGCCTCGACCACCGGCGGTGAATGTAACTGCTCCAGTTACAGTTACAGTGACCTTTGACCTTTTGCTGAACAAAATCAGTTCATTGTTGATTCAAAGTGAATGTTTGGACCAAACTGAAACAGATTCTACAGAGTCGACCTGAAACCCATCAGATCCTCTGGATCATCAGCCGATCACTGAGTTCAACATCAGCAGAGTTAGAGGAGCAGGAGGAGGAGGAGGAGGAGGAGGAGGAGGAGGAGGAGCAGGAAGAAGAGGAGCTCACCTGTCTGACCTGAGGGGAGACAGAGGAGGAGGAGGTTTGAATAAATGTTGGACTGCTCCTTTAAACTCCTGAGAACTTTTGGGAGAAAAAATACAGAGTTATGAATGAGAGGGGGAAAAAAGAAGAGTGTGTGTGTGTGTGTGTGTGTGTGTGTGTGTGTGTGTGTGTGTGTGTGTGTGTGTGTGTAAACCAGTAATGGAAGTGTATGGGTCCACTGGGAGAGCTGAGTCACTCCTCTCTCTGGCTGACCTGTTGGTGTTTCAGGTCTGGGAAACACATCGGAACTGACAGCCGCCACAGACAAAAGGCCTCATCCAGATCACACACACACACACACACACACACACACTGCCAGAGGCGCTGTCTTTAGGAAGTGGAGTCAGAGAGAGAAAACAAATGGGATGAATGAGAAACTCTGAGAGGAGAAAAGAAAATTCTTCACAAAACAGAAAAGGAGAGAAAGAAAGAAAGAAAGAAAGAAAGAAAGAAAAGGAAACAATGAGCATAAAGAAAGGAGAGAGAGAGGAATGGTTGTGAGCAGAGGTAAAGACAGATTCCACCATCACTCAGTAATTTAACCTGATAATGAGTCTGTTTTATGTTTGATTTATAGGTGACTGTTGAACTGTTCACACACTCAGTGTCCAGTTTATTAGGAACACCCAGCTAAACTAACGCAGACTAAAGGCTAACCGTCGGATCACAGAGGAGGATGTGACGCTGCAGCACAGACGCTGTTCTCCACCAGCCTGTAGGTGGAGCTGCAGTCCAGCAGGGATGATGTGTCTCTGTAGTCCAGCCCTGAAGTTAGCATCAGCCTGGTTCCTCCACAAAAGATTTTACTGACCCATTTTATGTCGGAGAATAAAACCTGAAAATGTCTTGAGCTTGTGTTAAAACCACAGACCTGCTAACATGCTAACATGCTAACTGACTTCCTGGTTTTAGCATCAGTCCTGCAGCTCTGTGTTACCTCCACCAAGCACGTTACGTTCTCACATGTCAGGGGTCAGAGGTCAGGGATGAACTCAGGAGTGGGAACCTTATGAAGTTCTGCTTCATATCTGATGTCTCTTTACTGAATCAAGAATCAGAACTCAGAAGCATCAGAATCAGAATGAATTTCCAAAGTTTCCGTCCCCAAACTTTTTGGTTTGTTTGTGTCTTTGAGGGGTTTTGTTGGATCTCCAGCTGCAGCTGTGTGTCTGTGCTGACACCAAACAAACCTGACCCTCCTGTCTGAACAGTTCATCTGTGAGAGCCTCACGTATAATGAGCCTGTGCAGGGCTGATGGTCTGTGTAATCACCACAAGAGCCGAGCTGAGCTTCTCCAACGCCTTCACAAACACGACCGCAGCGCCACGAAAACAACACGGTGACTGTGCACACACTCGTCTGTGAGCAGGACGTATAGACAGGCCTCCATATTCACATAACATTATGTAAACAAATGTTACCACCCTTATATTTATGTAAGGCTCTTCAACACACACTTCAGCACTCCCCGGGCTGACTCACCATACATACATACACCTCAACACACACACAGCATGAAGCAGCTTTGTTCACTGTCACAGTGTAAAGGCCTGGCTCAGAGGCTCTGATGCACAAACTCAAACCAGCAACCTCCAGCTCATCAGCATGGACAGGATTCCTACAGAGACAGAGCTTTTTACTCACTACCAGACTCCATAGAGAAAAAACAGGGATTTAACCAGGAGCTGCTGGAATACCACTGCCTCCATCTGTGTGTGTGTCTGTGTTACTGTGAGACTTCCAGTGGTGGAAGAAGTAATCAGATACTTTACTGAAGTAAACGTACCACACAGTAACACAGACACACTAACAGATGGAGGCAGTGGTATTCCAGCAGCTCCTGGTTAAATCCCTGTTTTTCTCTATGGAGTCTGGTATATAGAGATGTTTCTAAACAAAAAGAGACTAAAGACTAAAACTCTCTGTGTCCACCTGACATGAAGAGAAACCCAGTCAGCTGTTCTCAGAGCACAGAGGACCTCCGACATGGCGGCTGGAGCGCGCGGCGTGGTGTGTTTACTGACTGTAAATTAGGCTGATGACAGCTGTCGACGCCGTGAGAGCGACGAGGACGTCTCAGTGTTTTCACCGTGTCAGCTCTGGCATCACTCGTTAACACCTACACACCTGTGTAACTGAGTGTGTGTGTGTGTGTGTGTGGTGTGAGAGGGGGAATGTTTGTGTTTACGTGGAGTGAACAATGATGTTTCTGCAGCCGTGATGATTCATATGCAGAGGAAGTGTGTGTGTGTGTGTGTGTGTGTGTGTGGAGGTGAATAGGAGGTATGATAGACGGGTGGTGACAGTTTGACCTCCCCTGACTACCATACACACACACACCTGTGGGTAGATGCCAGACCCTGTTCATCACCTACATTGTGTGTGTGTGTGTGTGTGTGTGTGTGTGTGTGTGTTGATTTAGCAGTCCCGGAGGCGGGACTTGTTGACAGTTACGATTTATAACTGACCAATTAGGGAGCCCTCAGGTCGACGAGCAGCCAATTAGAGGCTGTAGCTGATCTATGATCCAGACCACACCTGTCCGCACCTCAGCCAATAAGACGTACCGGTGCAGGCTGCTGCCTCTGTGTGTTTTCCTGGTCTTCTGAGGACTCACTGGCTCCTCATCTGTTCATTGGCTACCAGAGCTGTCAATCACAGGAGAGGTCACAAAGGGACGGTTGAGTTTTATCAGTTATGATTTTGCTTTATGTATCACATCCAGAAAATGTGTTTCAGTTGTTTTGGCTCTTTCTCTCTTTGCAAAACAGACAGTGGTTGCTGTGAATTGTGGGAAACGTTTACGGATGGAAACTTCACTTCACACCCTCGCTGGAGGAGAGGAATAAAGAGTGAGCGAGGGAGGAGGCTTGTTGTCTTCATTCACACAAACTGTAACTGATCCTCACTTTGTTTGGCAGCCATTTTTCATTTGGGCATTTTGGGGATTCCCTCCTTTATTCCAGAGAAGATGTCGTCCAGAAGGAAACATCTGACTGCACTGCTCCTCCGTCTGCACTCTGATGACCTCTTCTGATTTCCACACCCTCACCGAATAAACAAAAGTCCCTGATTCACACACTTTAACCGACCAAAGCCCAGAGACAACTCACACAGACCGCTGATACCAGACTGAAACTGGTCGAAGATAAAATTTCTCTGAGGACTTTAGTTACCAACAATCTAATTATTGAGTGAAACCTCCGCTGGTTAGTCAGTGAAATCCAACCTCCAGAAGTAAGAAGCTAATGTTAGGCTATAAACCAACTACACCACGGTCACATGACGTCAAACGTCTCCACCACTAAGCTTCCAACTGGTCATTTCATTTAGCTCTGAGCTCTTCTACAAAAGCCTTTCTTCTTAGAAAGTTAGTGAGAGTTTGAAAGAGGTGAGTAGAAACACAACGAGGCTGTAAAGGTGGACTGGTGAGTAGATGGGTTTTCATGTTAACGTCCCCGACAACCTCTGTAGTCTCATTTAGACACTCGTTAGCAACCGCCTTTTTTAAGACACGTAAAAGCTTCAAACATCAGGAGTGGGGGGATTTACTGACCCATTTATGTTGGAGAATAAAACCTGAAAATGTCTTGAGCTTGTGTTAAAACCACAGACCTTATTTCAGACATTTAACCAGAACACACTGACAACAGGAAGAGCTAACATGCTAACATGCTAAAGCCAAAACCATCAGTAAAGCAGTCAGTGCAGCAGGTTAATGGTGGACAGGTAACAGTGATGGACAACACGTCCAGACTAACGAGAACAAAGAGACGGAGCAGAAACAAACAGAAGAACAAAGAGGGGAAAAAACATGGAGGGATTCTCTCATCCGTCCACACCCGCTGCCTGACATTTCTCCTCTGTCCAGACACAGCTGCTGAGACACACACACACACACACACACACACAGTTTCAGATAGCATCACGCCCCCTAATTTCCCATGGTGCATTGTAAACAGAACACGCCCGTCCGCCTGTGGCAGCACTTCAGACAACACACACACACTCATCCAAACATTCACATATACATAACACACACACACACACCCACAGCTGAAGCTCATCCAGACGCAAAGGCTCATGGGAACACTGCAGTTTTATGACCCACGATGCGTTTGGAGCGTGACGGTGAAGTCTGGTGACTGACCTTAAAGGACCAGACTGACATCAGTCCAGGATGTGTTTAGCCTAGCTTAGCACAAAGACTGGAAACAAAGGGAAACTGTTAGCCTGTTTTGTCTGATACACAGGCCGGACACAAAGCAGCAGAGAAATATTCAACAGTATGTTGCTGAAGCAGCTCTGTGTTAAAGTCTGATGAGGATCTCCATCTGCAGTCACCTCCCCCTCCTGCTCTGACTCCCTGTGACTTCCTCCTCTTTTGACACAGTGGAGATCCAGTGGAGATCCAGATGGAGCGTGGATGTTCTTAGAGGACAGGACCGGGGAGCGCTGCAGGTGTGGCAGGAGCATCACTTCTCATTTTAATCAGCTTTAGGCACAGTCTCTTACTCAGGTGAACTGTTTCTGCTTCTCCTCAGCCCTGAAGATACAAACACTTTAACATCAGTGAGCGATGGGACGTCGAGCTCAGGACAGGACGGAGTGAGAGTCGACGCTGTGACTGAACACAATAGGCAGCTTGAATAGAAAACAATAGAGGCTGTAATATTTGATATTTAGCAGCTGTGAATGAATCCCATCAGAGAGTGTCCTGGTGTTTTATCAGCCTGACCAGCCTGTCAGACCACACTGAGGAGGCAGGACAAGCCCAAGGCAGCACAGAGAGTTTTCATCCCTGGCTGTGAGTTAAATGACCTGTTAAGGTGGAATTTCTACATTAAGGCCTGAAAAAGATCATCCATCGTCGAAAAGTGTCCAAATCCACCAACATGTCAGACTGAATTTTAGGGGAATACCTTTCCATCTTCTGCAAAGGTCAAAGGTCAGGGGGTCAGTGTCTTGTTGCTCAAGGACAAAGCCTGCCGCCGCACCGCCACCGCTGCTGGCTGTCGAGCCCTGAGAGGGGAAATCAGGAAAATCATTTCACACTCGGAGGAAAATGAAAAGGCAGGAGGCGGTAAAATAAATCCAGATCTGCTTTAAACTTTTATTTCTCCAGAGAGAGGATGACCGAACTCCACCCTGCTGCAAGCACACACACACACCACACACACACACACACACACGTCGGTCAGTTCAAACTAAAATCATTCACTAACATTCTCATATTAATCACATTTATCTGTAACGTCAATGAAGATGAAAAACTGAGGAGAGTTTTTCTGTCTCCTCTTTCTGTTCAAACAGTGAAAACAGAATCTGCAGATGAAGCAGAGAAAACGTGTTTGATTTATTCTGTTTCTTCAGACAGAAACATTCACTTTATTTATCTCCATTTAAAATTATACTCAAGTAGAAAAAACTAAATATCCACAGGAAACACAACAAGTAGAACTACTCGTACAAATTTCTGTTAACAGAAGTGTAGTGGTGTGTATGTGATAATAATAATAACCTTATACAACACACACACACACACACACACACTCGTCTCCTACAGCAGTGGAAATGGACCAGGACAGTTTCCAGCCTGACCTTTGACCTCACAGCTGAATGTGTGTGTTTATTGGTTGGTGTCCCCTCCAGCTGCAGAGCTCACACCCGGCACACATGGACGCCACACACACACACACACACACACACACACACACACACACACAGATGGAGGACATTTACACACTGTGTAACTGATATTGTAAATACCTTGATCACATTATACATTATGTAACAGACAGATTCACACACACACACACACACACACACACACACACCCTCAGGTCAGTGATTTTATGCTTTGAAACCTCCTGTGTGTGTGTGTGTGTGTGTGTGTGTGTGTGTGTGTTTCACACTGTAATAAATCCAGATGCAGCAGAGGAAGTCGCTGATGTCTGTTCACAGAGGAAGAGTAATTTGTGTAATTAACGTCGCACACAAACACACAACACACTCACACAGTCCAAAACACACAGGGACCTATTTTCATGGCGGTTCAACGTCCAGTGAACGCAGCACGGTCGGTTCAGTGAGGTTTACTTC